>NC_079890.1:19014246-19021696 GCF_024868665.1 Triplophysa rosa | reverse complement strand
CGCAGTTTTAAAGTCACACGTGTCTCTCAGTGCAGCGCAAGGTGCGCAGTTTTAAAGTCACACGTGTCTCTCAGTGCAGCGCGAGGTACGCAGTTTTAAAGTCACACGTGTCTCTCCGTGGTTGCGTCTCTCCATGCGGCACAAGTTGCGCAGTTTTAAAGTCAGACGTGTTTTGCATGCATCTCTTCAAGCTGCACAGTTTAAAAGGGAGAGGTGTTTAAATGACAAAATTAAAGATTATATTAGTAAAACCCAATTTGTGGCGTTTGCACTTTGCAAAGTACATATTAGGGTAAATACCCTGATTTGGTGGTTTATTTAGTTGAGAGGTGGGTAACGAAGTACATTTACTTGAGTACTGTACTTAAGTACACTTTTTGAGTATTTGTACTTAAGTATTACTTTTTCTGTTTACTTTTTACTGTACTTTACTACATTTGAATGACAAATATCTCACTTTTCATGGCACAAAAAATGATTTCCTTGGCTGACCCTCCCCTCGCTCCCACGTTTGGGAGAGACTATTGTCAGTTGCTTCTAATATGACACACCTGAATCAACTCACCAGGTGTGTTAATTATGGAGACATTCACAACATTTTGGGAGAAGGCTAATAAGTTCAGTTGTGTATACTTTTCCCATATCTGATTTACTTATAAGCAAAAGATGTAATTACATGTATATCCGATTAATCGATTAATGAAAAATAAACATCCAACTAATCGATTATCAAAATAATCGTTAGTTGCAGCTAGGGGTGGGAAAAAAAATCGATATGGCGATTTATCGCGACATTTCAGCCCGCGAGACGTTATCGATACTCTGGCACAAAGTATCTAATTTTTTTTCAAATACAAAAGATCTAAATTCATACCTACACTGTGCTTACCAGAACGGCAGTACCCACATATTTCTTGTGGTGATGCTCCCAGATTAGAAGAATAAACAAACCTAAAGACAGAGAGTCGCAAACACACTAAAAATGCTCATCTAATAGATCATTTTTTCCCTTCATTTACAGATGTCGTGATGTATTTTTATAGAATTGCCAAGCGATATATCGATTATCGCAGAATCGGCGCATTGTGATATTATCGGTATCGTGAGCCCTGTTTCGCGTATCGAATCGTATCGGGAGGTACCCTGCGATTCCCATCCCTAGTTGCAGCCCTAATTGCATGCGTTAACGTTGACAGCGCTAGTATTTACATGACAGTCCTTTATATATTATTGCTTATATATCAAGTAATTTTAAGGATCATCTTTAAGGATCATCACTAGGATCATCTTCATTTAGTAATTAAAGACTATTGCAAGTTGTAAGGTTAAATTACATAAATTCACAGATTTACATTTGGTGTGCTATGTATCTTCTCCATACAGGTGCTTGGGAAGCACTCCTGAGGCGAATTAAGTCAAATAAACATGCCATCCTTGTCATCCTTGCATTTATTAAAGTCACGCATTCACCGTGAGAAACACACATTTTTTATAGTCTGTTCACACGCTCACACGTATTTCTCATGCTGATAAATAAGTGAGAGCTTATTGAAATGGTGAAGTGCTATTTTACTTTGTTTTAGTCTATTTTGCGAGTGAAACTTGTTTTCCGGCTGCATAGAATAGAATAGAATAGAATAGAATGAGCTTTATTGGCCAAGTATGTTTCCACATACGAGGAATTTGTTATAGTGACAGAAGCTCCACAGTGCAACAGAAAGACAGCAACAGGACAGAACACAGATGATAAAAAATAAAAAAATATATACAATAATATAGAAATAGGCAATGTACAAAACAGCAAAAACACAATATACAATATAGACAATTATGTATTTACAGGTCTGATATGTGCAAATTTGGTGAATAAATAATGTAAAATAGAGTTGTGTGTTCCGCGTTTAATGTCAAGTGTTCATAAAATGGATTGCCTGAGGGAAGAAACTGTTCCTGTGTCTGGTTGTTCTGGTGCTCAGTGCTCTGTAGCGTCGGCCAGACGGTAACAGTTCAAAAAGGGAGTGTGCTGGGTGTGAGGGGTCCAGAGTGATTTTACCAGCCCTTTTGCTCATTCTGGATGAGTACAGTTCTTGGAGAGTGGGGATGGTTGTACCAATGATACGCTCAGCAGTCCGGACTACCCTCCGTAGTCTTCTGAGATCAGATTTGGTCGCTGAGCTTAACCAGACAGTTATAGAAGTGCAGAGGATGGATTCGATGATGGCAGAGTAGAACTGTTTCAGCAACTCCTGTGGCAGGTTGAACTTCCTCAGCTGGCGAAGGAAGTACAGCCTCTGCTGGGCCTTTTTAACAATAGAGTCAATGTGAGTGTCCCACTTCAGATCCTGAGAAATTGTGGTGCCCAGGAATCTGAATGACTCCACTGCAGTCACAGTGCTGTTCATGATGGTGAGTTTGGGGAGAACAGGGGACTTTCTCCTGAAGTCCACGATCATCTCAACAGTTTTAAGCGTGTTAAGCTCCAGGTTGTTAAGACTGCACCAGACAGCCAGCTCCTTGACCACCTGTCTGTAAGCAGACTCATCACCGTCCTGAATGAGGCCGATCAGTGTGGTGTCGTCTGCAAACTTCAGGAGCTTGACAGAGGGGTCTTTAGATGTGCAATCATTCGTGTAAAGGGAGAAGAGCAGTGGGGAGAGAACACAGCCCTGAGGAGCTCCAGTGCTGATGGTGCAGGTGTTGGATTTGAATTTACCAAGCTTTACTAACTGCTGCCTGTCTGTCAAGAAGCTGTTGATCCACTGACAGACAGGGGTGGGGACGGAGAGCTGTGCCAGTTTATTCTGAAGGGTTTCCGTGATGATGGTGTTAAAAGCGGAGCTGAAGTCCACAAACAGGATCCTCGCATAGGTCCCTGGTCTATCCAGATGCTGAAGGATGAAGTGCAGTCCCATGTTGACAGCATCATCCACAGACCTGTTTGCTCTGTAGGCAAACTGCAGGGGGTCCAGTAAGGGACCAGTGATGTCCTTCAGATAGGCCAAAACCAGTCTTTCAAATGATTTCATGGCCACAGACGTTAGAGCCACAGGTCTGTAGTCATTATGTCCAGTAATTTTGGGTTTCTTTGGGACTGGGATGATGGTGGAGCGTTCAAAGCATGAGGGGACTTCGCACAGCTCCAGTGATCTGTTGAAGATCTGTGTGAAGATGGGGGCCAGCTGGTCAGCACATATTTTTAGGCAGGCTGGTGACACACCGTCGGGGCCTGGTGCTTTCCTTCTTTTGTTCTTTCTGAAGACCTGGCGCACATCTTCTTCAGTGATCTGAATTGTAGGTGGGAGAGACGGGGGTTGCTGAAGGTGTGAATGGTTGTGTGGAGAGGTGTTCACGGCGGGTGTGGGGTGTTTTTTCAAACCGGCAATAAAACTTGTTCAAGTCGTCAGCTAGTTGTTGGTTCTCCAAAGTGCTGGGGGATGGTGTCTTGTAACTGGTGATATCTTTCAGACCTTTCCACACTGAAGCAGGATCACTGGAAGAGAATTTGTTCCTTAAGTTGTCAGAATTATTCCTCTTTGCCCCTCTGATCTCCTTTTCCAGTGTGAATTTGGCCTGTTTATACAAGACTTTGTCCCCTTTCCTGTAAGCATCTTCTTTGGCCTGACGGAGCTGTCTGAGTTTTGCCGTGAACCACGGTTTGTCGTTGTTGTAAGTTAGATAAGACTTGGTAGGGATGCACATATCCTCACAGAAACTGATATATGAAGTTACAGCTTCTGTCAGCTCGTCCAGATCGGTGGCAACAGCTTCAAAAACAGTCCAATCAGTGAAAGAGAAACAGGCTTGTAAATCCTGCTCTGTTTCAATAGTCCATCTTTTAACAGTTCTTAATACAGGTTTTGCAGATTTAAGTTTCTGCCTGTAGGACGGGATAAGATGAACCAAACAGTGATCAGAGAGTCCTAAAGCTGCTCGTGGAACAGAGTGATATGCATCCTTTATTGCTGTGTAACAGTGATCCAATATATTACTGTCTCTGGTGGGACATGTGATGTGCTGTCTGTATTTTGGCAGTTCCCGGGAGAGATTTGCTTTATTAAAGTCCCTGAGAATAATTTAAACAGAGTCCGGGTGTTGTTGTTCTGTGTCTGTGATCTGATCAGCTAGTTTTTGTAAAGTTGAGCTCACTTGTGCTTGCGGAGGAATGTTAACACTCACGAGAATGAACGATCAGAACTCCCGCGGTGAGTAGAACGGCTTGCAGTTAATGAAGAGTGTTTCTAGATCTGAACAGCACATCTTCTTTAACACGGTTACATCTGTACACCACCTCTCATTGATGTAAAAGCACATCCCGCCGCCACGCGATTTCCCCGTTGATTCCGCGTTGCGATCTGCTCTGATCAGCTGGAAGTTAGGAAGTTGTAACGCGCTGTCTGCAATGGCGCCGTTCAGCCAGGTTTCCGTGAAACACAGAGCAGCAGAGTTAGAAAAGTCCTTGTTAAACCGGGAAAGCAGAAGGAGTTTGTCCGTTTTGTTGGGTAGAGAGTGGAGATTCGCCAGATGGATGCTAGGCAACGGCATTCGAAATCCGCGCTGTCTGAGCTTCACAAGCGCGCCGGCTCGCTTCCCCCGTCTGCGCGTTCTCCTGAAGCGTTTGACCAGAGCTACGGCTCCGCCAACAACAATGTCCAGCGAAACGTCAGAAAACTCAAAAACTGGTAAAAGATTTTGTGGTGTGTTCTGCCGAATGTTCAGCAGGTCATCCCTGATAAAACTGATCATATTTGAGAAACAAAAAACAGGAAAAACAAACAAAAACAGTACAAACACTGAAGAGCAAAGCACAGTAGCTGCCATCTGCGGCGCCATCTTGATTTTAGAAAAAAAAGTGTCCATAAAACTAGATGCGGACTAGTGGACGCCGAATCCTGTTATTTACACATGCCATCTGGCTGTTCTGCGTGTCTGCGTGAATGAACTGCACAGTTTAACATGCTACACGCGTGATGCTTGTGAATTTGTCTGCGTCTGCGCTTTATGAGGACATGAACACATGAACTTCATCTCCAGAGTTGCTCTGAGAGTTTATTTCAGAACATTTTACTGAGTGAAGCTAACACACTAAAAATAAGCATCTTCCGACGACCTGCCAAAATAAAAGTCCGGTTAACTCGGTATTTTTATGTGGACAAATACTGTATATTACTAATAGTAAAAAAAAAACTAATTTAGATAAACTAAATGCATCATGCATAAGCTGAAGTCAGTTGTTTACCTTTGAAATTTTTCTTTCTATTTTTATGAATGTTTCTTATTTATACATTTGTATTAGGCCTATATTGCATTTTGAATGTAATATGGCAATGGAATGTACTAAATGGGTTTAGTTTCCACAGATATTAATGTATGCAATATGTTAATTTTTCTAAAAAGGAAACAAATTAGTTGTTCATTTTAAGAGACCTGTCTTATTTTCTCTTGTATATTTAGTATTGCTCTTTAATAAAGAAAAAGTACTTATTATCCGAATACCCGATTAATCGATGGAAAATCAGTAGAATACTCTATTACTAAAATAATCGATAGCTGCAGCCCTAGTAATATGCGTGAAAGACAGGTACAGTTGATACGAGACATTCTTCCAGGTCTGCTCCCGTTTAGTAATCACAAGACTTTTAGTCCAAAAATGTGCATATTGTGAGAAATATAGATATACTGAAACACGTTTACGTCATATTTCTTTAGACAGACTGATGAGTTTTAAGCTCCGTTCAACTATTAAAAACACTGTTTCTTTCACGTGACAGCTCTTATGACGGCAGGACTGGTGTCTCCAGGCAGGGTCCTAAAGTACACCCGATTTCTCACGACACATGCACACAGATGATTTGCTGATTTGTGTTGCGTTTGTTCTCCTGTCTTCAGTGGCAGAGGAAATTTTTCCAAAAAATAACACAAAGATGACTATTATTCGAAATGTTCAGTAAATAACCATAAATACTTGGTATTTTATTTGATTATCTAAAAATAACATGAGATAAGAAATGTTTCATTAGAAAAAATACCCCACCTTTAGTTGGGCATATTTACACTACAAACCAGAAATCAGTGATCTACGCGGGCAAAAAAACAAAGAAAAATAAACAAAAACGGAATAATCGTTCAATAATCGTAATCGAGAGAAAATGTTCAATTAATAGAAACTTTGATTTTAGGTCAAATCGCCCAGCCCTATGGTAAATGCAAACCTTTTACACAACAGAGATCTAAATCGAATGCTTTAGAGCAGGGGTCTTCAACGTTATTTGGGGCAAGGACCCCTTAGATGAGAGATGCATGGAGCAGGGACCCCCTTATACTAAATGTGTAAACGGAGCTATTTAAATAGAAACAACCCTATTGTCACAGCAATATTATGTTAAGACATTACATCTTCTTGAATCCTTCAGTGCAAGTGCACAAATCCAGTTATACAAATCACAAACTAAGATACTCGTGCACTCACATCTTTTGCTACGATTGCTGCAGTAAATATGGTGCAAAACACATTCACACACCTGCACCAAAAGAAAGCGTTCACAGACGAGTTTATGTTAATTCATGAAGTGAGAGTTGAATGCTTGTCAAATATTTTCTCACAAATTAAAGGTTTTATTCTTGGACATCTTTCCAACTCAAACAGATGAACATAACTACAACTGCTTGAATCTGCTGCTGCGAGTCTCTGACACAAGTTCGCACACTCTCTCATTTTGCACCACATATCGGTGTGATGTATGGAGCAATAGTGATTTGTGGACTTGCAGAGGCCAAACCAGCTAGTTTTGACGCCCAGCAGTAGGGATGGGAATCGCAGGGTACCTCCCGATACGATTCGATATCGATAGTATCACAATGCGCCGATTCTGCGATAATCGATATATCGCTTGGCAATTCTATAAAAATACATCACGACATCTGTAAATGAAGGGAAAAAATGATCTATTAGATGAGCATTTTTAGTGTGTTGCGACTCTCTGTCTTTAGGTTTGTTTATTCTTGCGCTTGTCTTTGGACTGTGAGGCTCTGGTGACTCCACACGTGTCTGCCAAAACGGGGGTTTGCGGCGCGCGCAGATACCTGCACCCCTGCATGAGCACTGCGGGTGGGAGAGAAAGCGCCGGACTGGAGGGAATCACGAAACTACAGACTGAAAGTAGGTCAAAAGAGTATTCCCAACTTGCAGAGCGCCGAGTTAACCACGTCTACTTATTTACATTCACTACGAAATCCAAAGTGCGCTCAAACTTTTGATTTAAAAGACACTGGCGCATCTCTAATTTGTTGTTGGTCCGCCATTATGCTCGTATTTCTTCTTCGCTGTGAATTACAATTTCCGTTCATCTGACCATCCGTAATCTGGGAGCGTCACCACAAGAAATATGTGGGTACTGCCGTTCTGGTAAGCACAGTGTAGGTATGAATTTAGATCTTTTGTATTTGAAAAAAA